>NC_080044.1:50114975-50133049 GCF_012489685.1 Lotus japonicus
TTTTCTTCCGGATATTTATTTCATACTTTTTCAATGATTAATAAAGTTTGAGGTTTAGGTTGATGTTTATTTCCGCAAGTTTGAAATGGTTAAATTTCGAGAATTTTGTAAAATTGAACTTTTATCATTAATTCAAGATTAATAAGTGAATCGACGAAAAAATCTTTATGAAAATTGGTTAATTAGTTACTGTGTAACACTCGAGAAATCGGGGCGTTACAGAGAAGAATCAGCAACATTGGTTGGGAAGGATACAGGTGTAAAGGCTGTGGAAGAATCTGTATCCGTGGTTCTGGCAGCAGGACGTGCTGATGCTCTGGGAACAGAGTGATCAGACGTTCTGGGTTGTGGTTCTGTTTGGTTGGGCTCTGGTTGTTCATGGATGATGGGTTCAGAAGATAATGGGTCGTACGGGATGGTAAGGAGAGAGGTTGGTTCTTCTGACCTAGAGGGTTGGTTCTGAAGCAAATTCCAGAGAGGTGCCTTCAGTAGGGGAAGGTTGAAAGAAAGAAGATCTTGGGGAATGTGGTGGAGAGGTGGTTTGTGCGGCTGGTTGGGATTCAGGAATAGGAGTGAGGGGATTTGAGGAGTGTTTGAGCATGGCAGAAATAGGGAGTGCATCAAATAAATTCAAATCATCATCAGAAGCAAGTGCAGGCTTACTTGAATGTGCTGATGATCTAGTCACTCTGGCAGGAGGTTCAGTCCTTCTGACCACTTCAGCAGCTGGTTCCACCCGAGTAGGCTTCACCACGATTCTGACCTGCTTCTTCTTCTTCTTCTTAGGAGGACCATCCTCATTGTCACTATCATCACCATCATCAGGCTTTCTCTTCTTCGGTTTGATCAGAGGGACATCTGATTCCTCAGAGGATTCGTCCAGAACCATCTTCCTCTGAGCTTTCTTCTTGGGAGGAGAAGGAAACTCTGGAGCAGGCGGTAGTCTGCTGACGAAATCATCAAGATCAATTTCGAATCCTTGAGCCCTTAGGTCTTCAACATAGCACCTGATGGCGTCAGGATTGTCTGCCTGTGTCCACAGAGGGTAGTCAGTGAGAGGCATCCTTCTGCTTCTGATCTCAGAAGATGTGTCTTCACGAGCAGGAGCAATCTTCTTCTGGACCAAACCCATCTTCTTCAGAGAATTTGCAGTGAAGACATCACTGACAATTGTGCTCAGATCCTCTACACATCCAGCATTGACCAGATCTTGCACCAGGTTGCTTTCAATGAGAAAGTCTGAGAGCAGTCTCCCAAAGGGGATATATTTGATTGCTGACTTGATGGAGGCAGTGGTGCGAGACTTCCGGATGCATTCCTTCAAGTAGGAGAACAGGAAGTAGGGAAGGCAGATCTTCTTCTGGTCTTGGATGAAGAACAACATCACCTTCTGGTTGAAGTTGATGTAGTCTGGAGAACTGCCCTTCGGTCTCTGGTTTATGCAGTGGAGCAGGATCTTGTGCCAGATTCTGAGTTTGGGGTGAAGGTCCATCACCTTGTAACTCGTCTTGCCCGGTTTGAAAGTGGTGTACAGGGCCTGGTTGATTGTGTCCTTGGTGCTGGGTTTCAGCTTCGATTCCGTGAGTTGGAAACGATACCCATAAGCAGTGTCTGCACCCAGCAAGTTCACGAAGGACTTCTCCGTGATGATGATCTTTCTTCCAAGAATGTGAGATACCACCTGAGTATCATCGCAGTCGGCGTGCTTCCAGAATTCCTTTACCAGTCTATCATACACCGGTCCTCGAAGTCTGTTGAAGTAATTTCCCCAACCTTGAGCTTGGACTTCAGGACGAAGGTCATACCCATTTGTAGCCAGGTTGTCGAGGTTGAATCTCCATTCTGCCAGGACTTGGAGTTCCTCAGGAGGATATACGCAGTGAACGGCACAGCCCCGTTCTGCAATTGGAAGAATCTGCTCTTGAGCTTGACCTTGATCTGGTGTCGGATTCTCAGGGCCCCTTTGACCCGTTGCTAGGCCAACTACCATGTGAGGGAACTGAGGTGCATCTGCAGTAGATCTTCTGGTTTGTCTCACCATTTTTGAAGCGGTTGAAGGTTTGAGGTAGAAGATGAAGGTTGGAAGATGAAGAGAGATCGAGAGAGAAATCGAGAAAAGCGGTTTTTTGAAAAAGCAGAGAGAGCGAGAGTAAAAACCGGAAGTGAACGAGATCGTGTGTGTATAGTGGGTTTTATCAAATAACCGTTGTTGATTCAAAAAGCACTTTAAGATCAACGGTTGAAAATTAAAGATAGATAGTAACAGTAAAATACACAATCACACACAGAAGAGAAGCATATCTACACGCAATCATAACAGACTGTCACACGGGCACAAGGAACTATGCATCAGAAAAACTGACACACGTGTTATTGTCTCAGCTTCAGAGTCAGTACCAGTGGGTACACACACTCTGATTGAGTTACCTTCTGGACTAGACATCTTCTGATCAAGAAGTATCGTAGTCAGAGGTTCTGATCCATCTTCACTCTGGACAAAAGTCCATGTTTAGATTTTTCAGAATAAAATTAAATCTATCCTCTGCTAAGGGCTTTGTAAAGATATCTGCCCATTGATGGTCAGTATCAACAAACTTCAGAAGAAGTACGCCCTTCTGTACATAATCTCTAATAAAGTGATACTTTACCTCAATGTTCTTTGCCCTTGAATGCAAGATAGGATTCTTACTCAATGAGATTGCAGCAGTGTTATCACAATAGATTGGGATATTGCTCTCAAGGATCTGATAATCCTCCAGCTGATGTTTCATCCAGAGCATCTGAGTGCTGCATATTGCTGCTGAGATATATTCTGCCTCTGCAGTTGATAGTGCAATGGTTGATTGCCTCTTGCTTGCCCATGAGACTAGATTGCTTCCCAGAAATTGACAATTTCCAGAAGTACTTTTTCTCTCTGTTCTATCTCCAGCATAATCAGCATCACAGTAACCTGAAAGCTTATACTCTGATGTTTTCTTATACATCAAGCCAAGGTTAGTGGTGCCTTTCAGATACCTTAGGATCCTCTTAACAGCAGTTAAGTGGGTTTCCCTTGGATCTGATTGGAAACGAGCACATAAGTGAACACTAAATAATATGTCTGGCCTAGATGCAGTTAAGTATAGAAGTGAACCTATCATGCCACGATAGAGCTTCTGACATACTTTACCACTTTTATCTTCTTTCTCCAGAATGCATGTAGGATGCATTGGAGTCTTGGCCTCTGTAGATTCCAGCATATTGAACTTCTTCAGAAGTTCTTTAGTGTACTTGCTCTGATGGATATATGTTCCTTCTGGTGTTTGATCAACTTGTATTCCCAGAAAGTACTTTAATTCTCCCATCATACTCATCTCAAATTCAGCCTGCATCATCTCAGAAAATTCTTTGCATAGAGATTGATTAGCAGAACCAAATATAATATCATCAACATAAATTTGCACAATTAAGATATCATCTTTATAAGTCTTGCAAAAAAGAGTTGTATCTACTTTACCCCTTACAAACTCATTCTCCAGAAGGAATGAGCTAAGTCTCTCATACCATGCTCTGGGAGCTTGCTTCAGACCGTAGAGTGATTTCTTCAATTTGAACACATGGTCTGGTTTCTTCTCATCTTCAAAACCTGGGGGTTGATGAACATAGACTTCCTCTGAGATATAACCATTTAGGAAGGCACTCTTTACGTCCATCTGATGTAGAACTATGTTGTGATTTACTGAGAAAGAGATCAACAGTCTGATTGCCTCCAGTCTTGCTACTGGAGCAAATGTTTCAGTGTAGTCTATTCCTTCCTGCTGGCTGTAGCCTTGAGCAACTAGCCTTGCCTTGTTTCTGACTACATCTCCTTTCTCATTCAGCTTGTTTCTGAATACCCATTTCGTTCCAATAACATGGACACTCTCAGGCTTCTTCACTAAGCTCCAAACATCGTTCTTGGAAAATTGATTCAGTTCTTCTTCCATGGCCAGAATTCAATCCTTGTCCTGAAGAGCTTCATCTATGGACTTGGGTTCAATTAAGGACACCAATCCTTTCAGACTGAGCAAGGTCTCTTCAGAGGGTCTGAAGGCAGATCTGGTTCTGACTGGTTCGTCTTTGTTGCCCAGAATCAATTCCTTAGGGTGAGCTGCAGTGATTCTGCTCTTCTTCAGAGTTTGTGAGTTAGAGGGACCAGCTTCTTCCTCTGGTTCATCTTCCTCTGGCTCATCTTCCTCTGGAGCTTTGCCTTTGTCAGAAACATTAATGCTTAAATCTGCAAACTTTTCAACTAGCTTTGACTGGTCAGAGTCAAGCTTATCGTCAAATCTAACATGAATAGATTCTTCAATAGTCTTAGCATCAGTATTATAAAATCTAAAACCTTTAGATCTCTCAGAGTAACCGAGTAATAGACACTTAGAAGACTTAGCATCAAATTTATGCAATCTATCCTTAGTATTGAGAACATAACAAACACAGCCAAAAGGATGAAAATAAGAAATGTTGGGTTTTATGTTCTTCCACAATTCATAAGGAGTCTTATTCAGAATTGGTCTCACAGAGATTCTGTTCTGAATGTAACATGCTGTATTTACTGCCTCTGCCCAAAAGTGCTTAGCCATGCCAGTTTCTTGGAGCATGGTTCTAGCCATCTCCTGAAGAGTTCTGTTCTTCCTCTCAACAACACCATTTTGTTGAGGAGTTCTGGGACAAGAGAAATCATGTGCAATTCCATAGGAATCAAACAGACTCTCAAACTTGTCATTCTCAAACTCTCCACCATGGTCACTTCTGACACGCACAATCCTACAAGCCTTCTCGTTTTGCACTTGAGCAATGAAGGTAGAGAACACAGCATGAGACTCATCCTTGCGGGTTAGAAACTTTACCTATGTCCAGCGGCTATAGTCATCCACGATAACCATCCCATATCTCTTGCCACCTATAGACTCAGTTTTCACTGGTCCAAAAAGGTCGATATGCAGAAGTTCCAACGGCCTTGAGGTTGAGACAACATTCTTTGCCTTGAAAGGGACTTTTGTGAATTTGCCTTTCTGACATGCTTCACAAAGAGCGTCTGAAGCGAACTTCAGATTGGGTAAGCCCCTGACAAGGTTTAGCTTGCTCAGCTGAGAAATCTTTCTCATACTGGCATGCCCTAACCGTCTATGCCATACCCACTGCTCTTCATTAACAGACAGAAGGCACTTCACATTCTGAGCCTCCAACTCAGATAATCTGATCTTATAGATGTTGTTCTTCCTCTTGCTGTTAAACAGAACAGAGCCATCGATCTGACTTACAGCCCGGCAGGACTTTTGATTGAATATAACATCATAACCCTTGTCAGCTAATTGACTTATAGACAATAAGTTATGTGTTAAGCCGTCTACCAATAACACATTATCAATGCATGGACTACTATCTACACAAATAGTACCAGTACCAACAATTTTACCCTTTTCATTTCCTCCAAAGCCAACTTCGCCTCTAGGCTTAAGTTTCAGCTCTCGGAACATACGCCTTTCTCCCGTCATGTGACGCGAGCATCCACTGTCCAGATACCATGATTGGTGTTTCAGTGGAGCTATCAAGGATATCTGCAACATAGATAATCTTGTCCTTAGGTACCCACTTTCTGGGTCCTCTCTTGTTAGTTACCCCAGAGGTTCTGATCACCTTGGGTGTCTCAACATGATATTTTAAAGGAATATTTGCATGATATTTAGTCATAGAGAAGGATCCCTTTTTAAGAGGGTTTTTAGCAACTTTAGCAGGTACAGGATCAGGCAATATGGTACCAGAGGGAACAAAGCATTCATACAAGGATTTGGCTTTAGACACAGAGGGCTCATTTCTACTTGGTTTAGAATAGCCAATGCCATGCATTCCATTTCTGCTTACGCCATAGATCATTGAAGCCATTAAGCTTCTATCTACGCTTTTAGCTAGGAATCTTTGAAAAGACTTTTCATACTTAGATTCATTTCTACAATCAGAGGCATCACAGGCAACAATTTCTTCTAACTTAGCAATCTGGTTCTTAAGCACAGAGTTAGAATTGATCAAAGCATGATTATCATTTTTCAAATCAGAAATAATTTTCTCATGTTCAGAAGGAGTTTTGGAAACAGCAGATAAGTTCTTTTTCAGCTTCTTATGCTTAGACAATAAGGAGTTATACTTATCCATGATATCAGACAATGCATGTTTCAGTTCAGAGGTAGAGAAAGAAGCGAATACCTCATTTTCATCGTCTGAGTTAGGATCTCCTTCTGATTCTGAGTCAGAGTCAACAGCTTCCTTTGACTCTGCTCCTTTGTCTTTGACAATCGCCATGAGTCCTTGGACTTCACCATCAGAGTCAACATCCTCTGACTCTGATTCATCAAAGGTCACCATCAGACTCTTCTTGGTCTTGAAGTGCTTCTTTGGCTTCTTGTCCTTCTTCAACTTTGGACAATCACTTTTGTAGTGCCCAGATTCTTTGCACTCAAAACATGTGACTTCCTTGATTGAAGACTTCTTCTGGCCTGAGGACTCATACTTTCCTTTTGCCTTTCCAGAGCCTTTGAACTTGCTCTGCCTGTGCTTCCAGATGCGGTTGAGTCTCTTGGAGATCAGAGTCAGCTCATCTTCATCAGAATCTTCTGATGCTTCTTCAGATTCCTCTTCTTCAGCTTGAAGAGCTTTTGACTTCTCAACCTTAGCCTTTTCAGATTTGGATTTCAAGGCTATGGATTTTTTCCTCAGATCTTGCATCTCTGAGCGCTTCAGCTCATGGCATTTCAAAATGCTGATGAGTTCTTCTAAACTCATATTCTCAACGTCTCTCGTGAGCTCTATTGAAGTCACCAAAGGCATCCAACTTTCAGGAAGACACCTGATGACCCTTATGACATGATCTTTTGTTGTGTAGCTCTTGTTGAGAGGTCGTATGCCAGCTACAAGCAACTGAAATCTGGAGAACATTTCTTCAATGGACTCATTTGGCTCCATGATGAAGGATTCATACTTTTGGATCAAAGACAATGCCTTTGATTCTTTGACTTTCTTGTTTCCTTCATGAGACATCTTCAGAGATTCGAAAATGCCTTTTGCAAACTCACGATCTGTAATCTTCTGGTACTCTTCATAGGAAATAGCACTTAAAAGAATTGCTCTTGCTTTGGGATGTTGTGAGTACAGCTTCTTTTGATCTGCAGTCATCTCTGACCTTGGGATCTTCTTGCCATCTGCATCAACTGGACGCTCGTAGCCATCCACAATAATATCCCAGAGATCTGCATCGAAACCCAGAAAGAAACTTTCCAGTCTATCTTTCCAATATTCGAACCTTTGACCGTCGAACATAGGAGGCTTTGCATTGTAACCATCTCTTTGAGTTTCACTGGTGGTGGCAGCCATTGTTTTTCACACCGGCCCGGATCACTGAACACTGTTAGGTGTGGTAATCAGAACTTGCGCTCTGATACCAATTGAAGGTATGAAAAAACGGTAGAAAGGGGGGGTTTGAATAACGTTTTCAGTATAAAACTTCCACCTTAAAGATTTTGACAAATCTTTTGAGAACTTAAGTGCTAAAGATAAGAGATAGAAAAGCACACAAGGATTTTATCCTGGTTCACTTGATAAATCACTCAAGCTACTCCAGTCCACCCGTTAAGGTGATTTCGTCCTTCTTAGAATGAAGGCAATCCACTAATCAGGTAAGAGTTACAACTGCACTTGAAACCTACAAGTGACTAACAATTACACTGACTTAGCTCACACTAAGATTCACTCTCTTAGTCTTCTCTAGGATCCGATCAACCTTGATCTCCTAAAGGAACTAAACAAACTGTTTATCAAAGAATTGTTTACAAGAGATTTGCTTCTAAAAAGCTAATAGTAAACTCAATGAATTTCAGATGAAAGAAAACTTAGAAGATTTTCGAATATGTCTTGCGTATATGAATGCTTCTTCTTCTAGCCGTTTCTTTCAGTCTTCAGCCTCTTTATATACTCCAAGGATTAGGGTTGAGCGATGCATGGGAAATGCTACCGTTGGAGGGCAGTTCTGGAAAATCCAGCTTCTGCTGTGGCTGAGAACGTTAGGTAGGTCGTCAGGAAGGTACAGTTGCTTTTGTACTTGGATAGCGACGCGACCTTTAAACCTAGGAGACTTCTGATCAGGGGAATGCTTCGTATTGGAACTTGTGAAGCCGGTTGATCAGAGTCAGAGGGAAAGCACAGATCCTCTGACCATTGTATCTTCTGATTCTGAACTCAGAGGGAAGAACATGGCCTTCAGAGTTTCTTGCTTCTGGACTTCAGAGTTTCCACTATTCAGCTTCTGGATCTTCAGAGTCTTCTACACCATCAGAACATCTGAACCTTCAGTGTTTCTTGGTTATCAGAACTTCTGGATCTTCAGAGCTTCTAGTGACTGAGTCCTCATCAGAGTTTGTATGACTTCAGAACTTCTGAAGCTTTTCCACTGTTCATACTGAACATGGTGAATGCGAAAGCGTTGCTTGGGTCACTCTTTATACACAGTGCTTCTGATTTGTGTGAGATTGAGTTGAGGTCAGAGCCTGTAAATAGCACACTCAGAAAAACACGTTAGAGTACCACAATTGTTCATATCAAAAGGTTAACTTGTAATCATCAAAACATAGAGTTGTACTACTAGATCAAAACTTGATCTTACATTAACGCGGAGTACTGCTTGGCTGCTGACAATGAAAGAGAAAAAGAAGATATTAATTCAGGTTGACTACTTGTATTTATTTTCCCTTACCACTTTTTTGTATTTATAACCGCCTGGCGAGGCTAGCTGTTAATGAAAATTCGTTGCGACTCTTTCTGTCTTCTTCTGCTTATCGTTTTGCCATGTTTTGCATTTGTTTTTTGATTTAAGTCTGAATTACGTTTGATGACGTTGAGTGTGTGCCGGGTTTAACTAGGACTTCTGCTCAGTTTTGAACTGAGGCTTTGTTCACACGCTTTTCCCGTAAGATCAGGTGTGGCCTTGCCAGTTTTTCCTGGCGAGGACTTACAGTGGCTGGGGTCCCAATGGCCATGTGGGTTGCCCGAGGCTTAGCCTAGTTAGAGATGCTCACCCATATTTCGGGGAGGCTTTTTGGGATAAGGAGCTTATCCACACACGTCGCCAACATGTGGCAACAGTCGCGCCGGACTTTCTGGTGCGATCCCCAGACATTAAGGTCGTGTTGGGATCGCCACCTTCAGGGAATTTTTCCCATCGAGCGACCGTTACAATTCAGTTGCGAGTTAGGAGAATTGCTAAGAATATCCTTTTGTATTTGATCTTAAAAAGAGATTTTTACATTTTTTTGAGGGATGCCGCATTAAAAAACTCCCGCGATGGAGAAAAAGAGTACATCTTTATTTTTGTCCTTTCCTTTGTTCCTTCCCGCCATGCCATCGCTCCTGCTCCGCTTCTGCTTCGCCTTCCCACTAGTGAGCACCATGCCAAGCACATCATCTTTCAAACCAGACGTGCTCGCCGCCCACTCTTCACCCTTGTGAGGCCGGTCTTCCTGCCCGGCCACCCTATGGTAGAATGAGCTCGTGCCTAACTTGTTTCCTCGCTTGGCATACCGGGCCGCCCTTGAAGGTTTAAAATTCGCAACCCCCAATGGTTTCCAACACTCCACCTTTCCTTTTCCTTTGTTCCTACGGCGACGCGCTCGACTCCGTTCCTCTTCTTTCTTCGGCTCGCCCCGGGGTTGCTCAACTTTTTCCCATTCGCTTTGCTCGCCACCGCCTCGCTGTACTTTAACTGAACCGCTCCACTTCTTTCCTGTCGCATGCCCCAAAGAGTTGGCTTTCTGAACCTGGGCAACCCCCAGAATGCTGCGTCCTTTTGACTCCAATTGAAGAGGTCAAAATTGTCCTCCACCAACTTCTCCAGGCGCCTTTCCTAAAAAACTGTGAGCCTGGGCTCAATCGTCAGTACTCCCCTACTAAATTTGTACATTTCCAAGTCCGCAATTACGTTTGCCCAACTCTCCTCCGCCTGACATCAGTGAATTTCCCATCTTTCCCTGTCCTACCATATGGCCTTTCCTGATTCCAGTTACTCCTCTGCCCCCCCATACATTTCACTAATCCACCGTCCCTGTCTTCTCGCGCCTCTTTTACCTTAGCCTTGTATGCCCTGCTGACCTTGATCGCCTCCCAAGATCTCAATCTCGTGACATCTATGCCCATCGCTAGCTCCTTTCTTCCCATACAAACTCAGGCAGTTGTTGTAGCATTCGCTCGCCCGCCGTTGATCTACCGCGATCTTTCTTACCTAGCCGCAGATCAGCGGTTACTTCACCGCCAGGTGAACTGTTGATATCACTGCGCAGAGGCGATTCAGCGTGTTCCGACCAATGATGACATTGTACGATGCCACTACCTGTAAAACCAAATACCTTACGCGCAAGAGCTTTGCATTCTCATCAATACCAAAAACTGTGTCCAAATCCCAGTAGCCGCGCACCCAGACCTGTTCCCCCGAAAAGCCTACCTGTAACACCCCGATTTCCAGGTGTCACTTTAGTAACCAAAAATAATCTTTACGCGGAAAACAGGTAATTTTTTTTCGTTTTCTTTCCTTTAAATCAAAACGATAAGGAAGTAAAGACAAAACCCAACTACTCAACTAACCGATATACAACAAATATAAACATGTACAGCCTCAGCTGCACTTCCACGTCCCACACACTCACAGTGACTCCAAAGCAGTGTGCCCGTAGGCAAATATATACAGACCCAGAAGTGTAAGTGAGAAAATTATGATTACAAACCACTAGGAGAAAGTCGGCCTCAATATGGCCTAAGCAAAGACCCCTATGGTCCAACTGACTCACTGTGATCCCTCAGTAAGAGAACCACACGAAAAGTCATGCGTCGGGAACCTACCCTGTCCCAAAAGCAAAACGAATCAGAGCTATTACAGTAACAACCAACTCCAAAAGACTCTAACCACCCATACCCCACACTACTATCATCGACCCTCCCTCGATCAGGCATGATGTCCGGGTCCTCGTCGAAAGCTTCAGTAATAGTCGTTCCGCTCCGGGTCTTTCCCGCACAACGAATCATCACGAACCGGCTGACAGACGCCTGGCAGCAGGCCGACCGCCCAAACACAAACATACAAACAAAGCCAAGGCGCTAGGGTCAACTTACAGAATACAATAGATATACAATCAACTTGTGATAAAGGGGATATATACATATGTTGTATATATATACATATAAGTTATGTATTGCCTACTCTAAGGTATATACATAGCATGTTCTCGAATCTCCTACACAGTTCAATCATTAATACCTAACGATGTTCATCAACATCAAATCATCATAATCTCAACATATGAAGTTAGGTGATAAGGTTAGTCAAACAATGTATCGTCCTCCCAACACACACGTATCCAACTAAACCAATGTTCCCTGTCGTTGCCCTAGGGTAAACGACGATGAAATCTCACGCTTCCATGAAGTCTCACGCTTCAATGGGGTCTTACGCTTTCACGAAGTCTCACGCTTCAGTGAAATCTCACACATTCACGAAGTCTCACGCTTCAGTGAAGTTTCGCGCCTTCACGAAGTCTCACGCTTCAGTGAAGTTGCACGCCTCCGCAAAGTCTCCCGCTTCAGCGAAGGTTCCCGTCTCCACGAGGTCTCCCGCCTCAGTGAAGTTTCTGCTTTCACGAAGTCTCACGCCTCAGTGAAGCTTACTCACTTTCACGAAGTCTCACGCTTCAGTGAAGTTCCATGCTTTCACGAAGTCTCACGCCTTAGTGAAGCTTCCCGTTCTTCACTATGGATGGACCATTCCCGTTATCCATCCTGGATGAACCATTCCCGTTATTCATCCGTGGTGAACCATTCCCGTTATTCACCATATGATGAACCATTCCCGTTATTCATCATTTATGCAAGGTGAACCATTCCCGTTATTCACCCGATTGATGCAATATGGTTAGCCAAACAACGAATCGCCCTTACCACGAAAGTGTGTAGCTCACAACCCAATCTCAACAAACCCATGAGTTAGTGTCGGTCAATACAACACAACTCGGAGTAAGTGTCGGTCAATACAACACAACTCCATCCACAGAATACACAAGGGTCTAGTGTCGGTCAATACAACACCGCCCAAACAACAAGAGCACTAGGTGTCGGTCAATACAACACGGCTCCACAACACTCCCCAAGAGTACTAAAGTACTCGGTGACTTCAATCATCACCATAGCTCACCTTAGTGGCTTTCCCCAATTCCGATAACTCTCCAAACCCACAACAAAGGTCGACTTTTCCCCGTCTTTCGTAAATGTTTTCCCCTTTAGTTCTCCTATAACTATTCATTTAGTAAAAACGTTTCGAATTGAATTAGTCAGGTTATGAGTTTATTTCTCAAAGTCTAAGTCTCCCAAAGTCTCTAGTTTACAAAATTCTATTCATTCTAGGATTTCCGAAAACCAACCACCCAAAAGAAGTTTCCCGGGGAAAGTCTAAGTATTCAAACGAATCCCAACAAATGGCGAAGCCTCAAACCCCTCGTTTGGACTTGCCTAGGGTTGTTCATCCAACCCGAAATGTCAAAGATCACCAGATCAATGAATCTCCACTCCGAAGTTGCGTCAAAACGCACAATCCAACAAAAGCACAACATCACAAGTTATGGAAAAGCATCATAACATCAGCTCATCATCAAAAACAACATCAGATAAAGCATAAGTCGAATTTATCGACGCCTATCATGCAGTCGTAGCTAATATGTAAGTTGCCCTAACCTCGAGCTGTTCCAGCTTCGCAAACAAAGTTCTCCTCAAACAATTGCTCTGAGTATTCCAAAGTTCCTTCAACTGAACCTCGGAGGAAAACAAAGCAGAAACCAAACAAAATCGATTAGTTCGATCGCAAAACAATACATAAACGATAGACAAAGCATTAAAGCTTCAGAATACGACAATCGGGTACGAAAGGACAAGTTTTCGAAAACGAAAAACTCCCCCCTAAAGGTAATAACCCACGGCCTCAAAGGAAAAAGGGCTTCGACTCTTTTTCTTCGATCAAATCAATTCACAAGGTAGTTTTAGGGTAAAACTAAGGCAAAGAAACTGTCAGAACAATTTTCGGACAATCGGGCCGAAATACGACTATCCAGGGGCATTTTGGTCCAAAATAAAGGCTCAAAACTTCAAAGTTATCAGTTCTGAAAACAAATTTGACAGCAATGATCCTCATGACATCCGTGACAACAAATCCTAAAGGCACGAAGTCAGATTATAGCTTTACGACAATAAAGTTTCAAAATGTGAGACAAAAAGAGTTTTGAGTCAATTTTTCAGATCCTGGACAACTGAATCGCAATCAGAGTTTACTGACAGAGGTTTTAGACTCAGGGGAACATAAGGAACATAACCCAAGCGAGAAATCAGAGAAATCGGACAATTTTAGAAAAAGCTCAAAACTTAGAGCACAGAAACGACTTCAGAAACGCAACAGAAACAACAATCAGAGGTAGGAATCGTGTTAGTTACCTTGATACCTAGAAGTAGGGACGAACTGCACGAAGATTGGTCAAGTTTTCGCGGAAATCCCCTCCCCCCTTGCTCTCCACGAAATCAGCCACAAATGGAGGAAAATGGAAGATATTTTGCTTTTTCGCCTATTTATAGGCGGGCGAAATCGCGGGAAAATGAAAATTTCGCGATTCCGATTTTTGCAGCACGTTCACCGAGGAATTCTAAGAGAGATTCTAGCGTCAGAATTCCAGAACTCAAAACAAATATCTATGATATGGGAAAAACGATATCGAAAATCTCAAAAGCGGTGTAAGTTAAATCTGTCCCGAAAAACTACTTTTTGCTGTGATCGCCGGACGACAAAACTTCCTTCTGAAGAAAGATTGGAAACGTCGAAAAAAATCTGGCAACGCGGACGGAATCTTCGTTAGAAGTCCCGAATAGAAAAAGTCTTCATCCATTGCTCGAAAATAGGGTTTCGAAGCAAAGAAATTAGCGTCGGCGGACATCCGAAAAGTGAAACCTATCGTGCGTACAGTCCAGAGTTCCGAAATGAAACGCTGGTCGATGGAAAAATAAAGAGAATCTTTAAATTTTCCGAGAGTTCGAAATCTCACTCAAAACGTTGCTTTAAGAGCGAAATAGCCTATTCTGGACACGCTCGCCCTAAGGCAGATGTGCAGACGACTCGTACTAACTCCGAAAGCAACTACGCAACATTCCTCAAGTAATTCCTGAACTTTCTTCTTCATTAATCTTTCTCAAATATCCAACTCCTGTCACACTTACACTGATTCCACGCGTGAGTCGGAAATTAACTTGTTCCGAAAATCCGGGTCTTACAATACTCCCCTCCAAAAAGAAAGTTTCGTCCTCGAAACTCAGAGTTCTGAGAAAATTCCGGAATACAGTTCCTTGATCTGGTCTTCCAATTCCCATGTAGCATTGCCCGTGTCATTGTTCCTCATAACCTTTACTTAAGCAAGCTGTTTTCCCCTTAACTGTTTCACTCTTCTATCCCCACTGCTAACTGTCGGTGTCTCAAAAGACAAACCATCATTCAACTTCATGTCGTCTGGCTCGATCACTTGCGTCGGATCTCTGCTTGAAATGATACCGGTTGGCACTCCGTGCAGTCGCTCAATCTTAGCCACTTGTTTTTTTTTTTTTTTTTCACTGTCGGTCATCCGAAATCCTTCTTAAACTCGGTGCCTCTCTGTCATCTCAAAGTAGATACTCAACTTGTCCTCGTGATCTTCAACTACAGTCCAAAACTCCACTTGTTCGTTCGATAACTCCTAGACGAATCCTCCCCCTTCAACATCAATTTATCAACAACTTATAAGATAATCCTCCTCTTAATATCTAACAATCCGTTTTTACCGTCTTCTTCCTCGAAACTTCCCTCACTCAAACCTATTTACACTCACTGAAATCCCTAACCCTTCGCACAAATCGAGACTTATCCTCTAGAAGATTAAATCATAACTATACCTCAAGGGACTTAACTAGCCATTTTATCATCCGATCCTTCAACATTCTGAGATTTAACTGTTATCGTAGCCGCTAACACCACTAAATCTCTTATGTGTACATGAATCTCAGCTCACTAGGTCAACATTAGCCCTAGGATTCTCATTCAACTTTAGTAAAATTCACTTGTTATCCGTAATATTCATCATCAAAATCCATAACAAAGTCCCATTGACTCTTAAACTCTACGAAACTCGTCAAAATATAACAACCTCAGGTATTCATCTTAATACTAACACCTTCCTTTTTGTCACTTAATCACCATCTCGCCAATCAACTTCTTAATCTCTCAATCAAATTCTGACAAACTTCGAGTCCTACACACCTTAGACAGACATTCATAGATTTAAAACCTAAATCTTCACCAAGTTTGGTCCTCTAATGACCTTTAATCCTTCAATACTTCTTAAATGGATATCCGTTTCTTAAAAACTATAACTCCTTCACTTACCCAAACGACCTGACCAGTGTCGTCATGCTTTCACATTCACAACTTATTATGCCAACATCATTCAAATCTTATCACATGGTCATTATGTCCGCAACCTCATAATCAACATCAGTCGATCACCAACTTATAACCAACCTTAACACTCTACACAACCCAGAATTCCTTTACTTCAAGATCACTCTTATATTATACATCAATGGTCTTAACCCGAAACTCACCTTCAGGTCTTCAATCTTCTAAGATTCAACTCCTATTGTCACACCTACAACCATAAGATCTCCTATTCGTACGCGATTCTTGGCTCTCAAGATTCAATCTTAACCCTAAGATTTCAATCCAACTTAGTATATCTCACTTAGTAATCTCAGCATATTTCTTTGGAATCCATATCAACAACCTCAAGTATTCAACTTATGCTAAAACTTTCTTTCTCCAACTTAATCATTAATTCAACACTTTTCAAGCGAAAATTCATCTCTTAAGACTATAATGTCTCCACATATTAATCCAACGCTTAGCAAAACTTATTCCTCGAACTCGACTATAACAATCTAGTTCAGAGTTAATTCTTCTCAATCTCGCTACCATCAAGGTATCATCTAAAACATGATTAAATCCAACTTATTTAGTCTCTAACAACTCCCCTCAGCAATCACATAACCTATGACTTCATAACTTCAGAGAAACTACTTAATACTTTTCCGGCATTAAACCTCTTGACTTAGTCTACCTCTACTTGGAGTAATCACACGAACTAACCAATCAATGTCTATACGACACTCATCGAATTCCAAAGATTCAAATCTTAATCTTTCACAATCAAATGCTTAACACGAACTTTCCTCCCAAATCCGACTAATCCTCAATCAATTCAAATTCATCTTACCCGTCCTTCTATCAAAGTCCATAACCAGCTGTGATTCCGAATATCACCCCCTCAATATTAGGTTGATCAGGCCTAATACATCGAAGGTGGAAATTTAGAAAAACCCACTGGAACAGTCAATGAGTTCCTATCCTCCAGTCGTCACAAATATCCTGATACTAAATCCTTTAATGATCCCGCTACGGAACTACACACCCTCAACATGACACGTATACTACCCATACGGAATCTCCCTAAGATTCGTTCTTCAGCTACTAGCTTCCTCATAATCGCATCGGTGGAAGGCTACTTTCTAGACTTAGTGTGCTATTCCCAACCTCGTGTAACTTCTATAGTTAAATCACGAGCAACCTCGAATAAGGTCCTACATCGTTCCCACGTTCTTCCTCGTTCAACTCCTCAGCTCTTGCCCTCCTTGGCATGAATCCTTTCCTCTGGAGCAAGTTGTTTTCCTTTCCCAACATTCCCTGATGATTCGCCCTTGAGTGCCTTACAATCTCTGGAGAAATGTCCCGGTTGGTTGCAATTAAAGCGTAGTTTTCCCTTGATCTTGCACTTACTAGCATAGTGCCCTACTTCCCTGCACCTGTAACACGTCACTGCTCTTCCCGAAGTCTTGTTTCCTGTCCCTTCGGTAGCATCATTCCCTTTCATCTTACTATCAGACGTTTCCTCCTGGGGTGTCTTGCAGTTCACAGCTAGATGCCCCTCTCGGTTACATTTGAAGCATCTCCGTCCAGTCACTGAGCACTTGTTAGCAAAATGCCCAAACTTTCCACAACGAGTACATGTCACACCTTTGTCACCAACTGGCTCCCCTCCAGTATCAGCAGTCGTTGGTCTGTAGACTCTTGAGATAAGATCTCTTCCCTTGAAACGCTGATACGGTCCCCACTGATGGTAGCTCTCCCTTCTGTTGTAGCCTTGAGATCCTGACCTTATTGGTCCCCCAGCTCCTGTTCGGTTCATTCCTCTTTGTTGATACATCGCCGTCGCCATCAGTCGTTGGTGATGCTCACGTGCAGCCTCTACAGCTCGCATATAAGCGTCTTCCGCAGCCTGGTTCATCATTGCCTCGATCAGTGTAGCTATTGCCCCCGCCATCCGGTTAAGGTCCACCATCCTATATCTCATCAAACGTCCGATTAGTACTAGCCATACGGTAGCACTAGACAAACCACTCAATCCGATTAAGTAGTAACGCAAACAATTAGAGCGAAAATCGCTCTGCAGACAATCAATTTTCACTCTTTGCAGAGTCACACAACCTAGCACAGAAGACCTATTCCCCAAAGACTCCCAAAAGACTCGACTAAGCTCTGATACCACAATGTAACACCCCGATTCCAGGTGTCACTTTAGTAACCAAAAATAATCTTTACGCGGAAACAGGTAATTTTTTTTCGTTTTCTTTCCTTTAAATCAAAACGATAAGGAAGTAAAGACAAAACCCAACTACTCAACTAACCGATATACAACAAATATAAACATGTACACCTCAGCTGCACTTCCACGTCCCACACACTCACAGTGACTCCAAAGCAGTGTACCCGTAGGCAAATATATACAGACCCAGAAGTGTAAGTGAGAAATTATGATTACAAACCACTAGGAGAAAGTCGGCCTCAATATGGCCTAAGCAAAGACCCCTATGGTCCAACTGACTCACTGTGATCCCTCAGTAAAGAG